>NW_027252494.1:216641-262522 GCF_044704955.1 Pristiophorus japonicus
GGGGGAGAGAGAGAGAGACAGGGGGGAGAGAGAGAGACAGAGACAGGGGGAGAGAGAGACATGGGGAGAGAGAGACATGGGGGGGAGAGAGAGAGAGACATGGGGGGGAAGAGAGAGAGAGACATGGGGGGAGAGAGAGAGACATGGGGGAGAGAGAGAGAGACATGGGGGGAGAGAGAGAGAGACATGGGGGGGGGGGAGAGAGAGAGACATGGGGGGGGAGAGAAAGAGACATGGGGGGGGAGAGAAAGAGACATGGGGGGGGGAGAGAGACATGGGGGGGGGGGGAGAGAGACATGGGGGGGGGGAGAGAGAGAGACATGGGGGGGAGAGAGAGAGAGAGACATGGGGGGGAGAGAGAGAGAGAGACATGGGGGGAGAGAGAGAGAGAGACATGGGGAGAGAGAGAGAGAGAGATGGGGAGAGAGAGACAGACAGGGGGAGAGAGAGACAGACAGGGGGAGAGAGAGACAGACAGGGAGAGAGAGACAGACAGGGGGAGAGAGAGACAGACAGGGGGAGAGAGAGACAGACAGGGGGAGAGAGAGACAGACAGGGGGAGAGAGAGACAGACCGGGGGAGAGAGAGACAGACAGGGGGAGAGAGAGACAGACCGGGGGAGAGAGAGACAGACAGGGGGAGAGAGAGACAGACAGGGGGAGAGAGACAGACAGGGGGAGAGAGAGACAGACAGGGGGAGAGAGAGACAGACAGGGGGAGAGAGACACAGACAGGGGGAGAGAGACACAGACAGGGGGAGAGAGAGACACAGACAGGGGGAGAGAGAGACAGACAGGGGGAGAGAGAGGCAGCGAGACAGGGGGGGAGAGAGGCAGCGAGACAGGGGGGGAGGAGAGAGAGAGAGAGTGAGAGAGACAGGAGAGAGAGAGAGAGCGAGAGACAGGGAGAGAGAGCGAGAGACAGGGAGAGAGAGCGAGAGACAGCGAGAGAGAGATAGAGAGACGGGGGGGGGAGCGAGCGAGAGACGGGGGGGGGAGCGAGCGAGAGACGGGGGGGGGAGCGAGCGAGAGACGGGGGGGGAGCGAGCGAGAGACGGGGGGGGAGCAAGCGAGAGACGGGGGGGGAGCGAGCGAGAGACGGGGGGGGAGCGAGCGAGAGAGACGGGGGGGAGCGAGCGAGAGACGGGGGGGAGCGAGCGAGAGACGGGAGGGGGAGCGAGCGAGAGACGGGGGGGGAGCGAGCGAGAGACGGGGGGGGAGCGAGCGGGGAGCGAGCGAGAGACGGGGGGGGAGCGAGCGAGAGACGGGGGGGAGCGAGCGAGAGACGGGGGGGAGCGAGCGAGAGACGGGGGGGAGCGAGCGAGAGACGGGGGGGAGCGAGCGAGAGACGGGGGGGAGCGAGCGAGAGACGGGGGGGAGCGAGCGAGAGACGGGGGGGAGCGAGCGAGAGACGGGGGGGAGCGAGCGAGAGACGGGGGGAGCGAGCGAGAGACGGGGGGGGCGAGCGAGAGACGGGGGGAGCGAGCGGGGAGCGAGCGAGAGACGGGGGGGGAGCGAGCGGGGAGCGAGCGAGAGACGGGGGGGAGCGAGCGGGGAGCGAGCGAGAGACGGGGGGGAGCGAGCGAGAGACGGGGGGAGCGAGCAAGAGACGGGGGAGCAAGCGAGAGACGGGGAGGAGAGAGAGAGAGAGACGGGGGAGAGAGAGAGAGAGAGACGGGGAGAGAGAGAGACGGTGAGAGAGAGAGAGAGAGAGACGGGGGGGAGAGAGAGAGAGAGACGGGGGGGGAGAGAGAGAGACGGGGGGGAGAGAGAGAGAGAGACGGGGGGGAGCGAGCGGGGAGCGAGCGAGAGACGAGGGGGAGCGAGCGGGGAGCGAGCGAGAGACGGGGGGAGCGAGCGAGCGAGAGAGCGGGGGAGCGAGCGAGAGACGGGGGGAGCGAGCGAGAGACGGGGGGAGCGAGCGAGAGAGAGAGACGGGAGAGAGAGAGAGACGGGGAGAGAGAGAGAGACGGGGGAGAGAGAGAGACGGGTGAGAGAGAGAGAGAGAGACGGGGGGAGAGAGAGAGAGAGACGGGGGGGGGGAGAGAGAGAGAAGAGAGACGGGGGGGGGAGAGAGAGAGAGACGGGGGGAGAGAGAGAGAAGAGAAACGGGGGGGAGAGAGAGAGAGAGAGACGGGGGGGAGAGAGAGAGAGAGACGGGGGGGAGAGAGAGAGAGAGAGACGGGGGGGGAGAGAGAGAGAGAGACGGGGGGGAGAGAGAGAGAGAGACGGGGGGGAGAGAGAGAGAGAGAGACGGGGGGGAGAGAGAGAGAGAGAGACGGGGGGGAGAGAGAGAGAGAGACGGGGGGGAGAGAGAGAGAGAGACGGAGGGGGGAGAGAGAGAGAGAGACGGGGGGAGAGAGAGAGAGAGACGGGGGGGGAGAGAGAGAGAGAGAGACGGGGGGGAGAGAGAGAGAGAGACGGGGGGGAGAGAGAGAGAGAGAGACGGGGGGGAGAGAGAGAGAGAGACGGGGGGGAGAGAGAGAGAGAGACGGGGGGAGAGAGAGAGAGAGAGACGGGGGGAGAGAGAGAGAGAGACGGGGGGGAGAGAGAGAGAGACGGGGGGAGAGAGAGAGAGAGAGACGGGGGGGGGGGAGAGAGAGATACATGGGGGGAGAGAGAGAGAGAGAGAGAGAGACATGGGGGGGGGAGAGCGAGAGAGAGACATGGTGGAAGAGAGAGAGAGACATGGTGGAAGAGAGAGAGAGACATGGTGGAAGAGAGAGAGACATGGGGGGAGAGAGAGAGAGAGAGACATGGGGGGGGAGAGAGAGAGAGACAGACATGGGGGGGGAGAGAGAGAGAGAGACATGGGGGGGGAGAGAGAGATACATGGGGGGAGAGAGAGAGAGAGAGAGAGACAGACATGGGGGGGAGGAGAGAGAGAGAGACATGGGGGGGAGAGAGACATGGAGAGAGAGAGAGAGAGAGAGAGAGAGAGAGAGAGACAGGGAGAGAGAGAGAGACAGGGAGAGAGAGAGAGAGAGAGAGAGAGAGACGGAGAGAGAGAGAGAGAGAGAGACAGGGAGAGAGAGAGAGAGACAGGGAGAGAGAGAGAGACAGGGAGAGAGAGAGAGGGAGAGAGAGAGACAGGGAGAGAGAGAGACAGGGAGAGGGAGAGGGAGAGAGAGAGACAGGGAGAGGGAGAGAGAGAGACAGGGAGAGGGAGAGAGAGAGACAGGGAGAGAGAGAGAGATAGACAGACAGGGAGAGAATCAGGGGGAGAGAGAGAATCAGAGGGAGAGAGAGAGAGAGACAAAGAGAGAGACAAGGAGAGAGAGAGAGAGAGAGAGAGAGAGAGATCGAGATCTGATGTCAGGAGAGACTGCAAGCCAGAGACAGAGATCTGGATATACAAGGAATGGGTGAGCAGGCAGATGGGATCTTAGAAGCAGTAGACTGGGGGACAGGTTGTGAGCAATGCATAGCCAGATACACAAGTGGAGCTGGAGCAGTGAGGGGAGTACAGGAAGTTAGAGGCAGAGGTTCGGGATGAAGAAATATATGGGGGCGGGTAGTAACGAGTGCTGAGCGGGATTTTAAATAATTGATCAGGACAGCTTTCTGTACTGGACAGTCTGGGTTGTAGCAAGTGCGGTGACAAACACATGCAATGGGGACAGGAATGTGGCCAGTAACTGTGAGCGGCCTCGTATTACCTGAAGGAGCACCAAGGTTTTCAGAGCGGTGGAGGCAGCGAGTCAGTGTGGAAACACCACAAATACGGCAGGGACTCAAACCCCAATCAGCAGAGAAACAGAGACACGCTTCACTCAATGCAACCCCCCGCCCCTCCTCCCCGGGTACACCCTGTCCTGATGTTTAACCTACCCGCACACAGAGGGGCGAGTGAGGGAAGCCCACCGACATAGAAACATAGAAAATAGGAGCAGGGGTCGGCCATTTGACCCCTCGAGCCTGCTCCGCCATTCAATATCATGGCTGATCTGATCATGGACTCAGCTCCACTTCCCTGCCCGTTCCCCATAACTCTTTACTCCCTTATCGCTCAAAAATCTGTCTATCTCCGCCTTAAATATATTCAATGACCCAGCCTCCACAGCTCTCTGGGGCAGAGAGTTCCACAGATTTACAACCCTCTGAGAAGAAATTTCTCCTCATCTCAATTTTAAATGGGCGGCCCCTTATTCTGAGACTATGCCCCCTCGGTCTAGTCTCTCCCATGAGGGGAAATATCCTTTCTGCATCTACCCTGTTAAGCCCACTCAGAATCTTATACGTTTCAATAAGATTAGAAACATAGAAAATAGGTGCAGGAGTAGGCCATTCGGCCCTTCGAGCCTGCACCACCATTCAATAAGATCATGGCTGATCATTCACCTCAGTACCCCGTTCCTGCTTTCTCTCCATACCCCTTCATACCTTTGGCCGTAAGGGCCACATCTAACTCCCTTTTGAATATATCTAACGAACTGGCCTTAACAACTTTCTGCGGTAGAGAATTCCACAGGTTAACCACTCTCTGAGTGAAGAAGTTTCTCCTCATCTCAGTCAGATGAGTTTGCAGATGATACTAAAATAGGCCGTGTGGTTGATAATGAAGAAGAAAGCTGTAGACTGCAGGAAGATATCAATGGACTGGTCAGGCGAGTAGAACAGTGGCAAATGGAATTCAATCTGGAGAAAAGTGTGAGGTAATGCATTTGGGGAGTCTAAGTCTTCTAAACTCCAATGAGTATAGGCCCAACCTTTCCTCAAAAGACAACCCCTTCATCTCCAGAATCAACCGAGTGAACCTTCTCTGAACTGCCTCCAGTGCAAGTATATCCTTCCTTAAATAAGGAGACCAAAACTGTACGCAATACTCCAGGTGTAGCAGGGCTTCTCTGCTTTTATACTCCATCCTCCTTGCAATAAAGGCCAACATTCCATTTGCCTTCCTGATTACTTGCTGAACCTGAATACTAACTTTGTGTTTCATGTACAGGGACCCCTAGGTCCCTCTGTACCTCAGCATTTTGTAATCTCTCGCCATTTAAATAATAATTAGCTTTTTTATTTTTCTTACCAAAGTGGATAACCTCACATTTTGCCACATTATACTTCATCTGCCAAATTTTTGCCCACTCACATAGCCTATTGTATCATCAGCAAACTTGGCTACATTACATTCGATTCCTTCATCCAAGTCATTAATATAGATTGTAAATAGTTGAGGCCCCAGCACTGATCTCTGCAGCACCCCACTAGTTATAGTTTGCCAACTGAAAAATTACTCATTTATCCTGACTCTCTGTTAGTTAGCTAATCCTCTATCCATATATTATCCCCAAACCCATGAACTTTTATCTTGTGCAGTAACCTTTTATGTGGCGCCTTATTGAATGCCTTCTGGAAATCCAAATACATCACATCCACTGGTTCCCCTTTATCCATCCTGTTTGTTACATCCTCAAAGAACTCCAGCAAATTTATGAAACATGATTTCCCTTTCATAAAACCATGCTGACTCTGCTTGACTGCATTATGATTTTCTAAATGTCCTGCTACTGCTTCCTTAATAATGGACTCTAGCATTTTCCCAACGACAGATGTTAGGCTAACTGATCTATAGTTTCCTGCTTTCTGTCTCTCTCCTTTCTTAAATAAGAGGGTTACATTTTCGGTTTTCCAATCTGCTGGGACCTCCCCAGAATCCAGGGAATTTTGGTAGATTACAACCAATGCATCCACTATTTCTGCAGCCACTTCTTTTAAGGCACAAGGACACAGGCCATCAGGTCCAGGGGACGTCCACCTTTAGTCTCATTTGTTTGCCTAGTACTTTTTCTCCAGTGATAGTGATTGTTTTAAGTTCCCTCTCCCCCTCTCGCCCCTTGATTACCAATTATTGGGATGCTTTTAGTGTCTTCTATCGTGAAGACCGATACAAAATATTTGTTCAGAGTCTCCGCCATTTGTTTCCGATTATTACTTCCCCAGTCCCATTCTCTAAGGGACCAACGTTTACTTTAGCTACTCGCTTCTATTTTATATACCTGTAGAAGCTCTTACTGTCTGTTTTTATATATCTTGTTAGTTTACTCTCATAATCTATCTTCTCTCTATCATGTTTTTAGTCGTTCTTTGCTTATTTCTAAAAATTTCCCACTCCTCTGGCCTTCTACTTTCATTGGCAACATTGCATGCCTTTGTTTTCATAGAAACATAGAAAATAGGTGCAGGAGTAGGCCATTCGAGCCTGCACCACCATTCAATAAGATCATGGCTGATCATTCACCTCAGTACCCCTTCCCTGCTTTCTCTCCATACCCCTTGATCCCTTTAGCCGTAAGGGCCATATCTAACTCCCTCTTGAATATATCCAATGAACTGCCATCAACAACTCTCTGCGGCAGGGAATTCCACAGGTTAACAACTCTCTGAGTGAAGAAGTTTCTCCTCATCTCAGTCCTAAATGGCCTACCCCTTATCCAAAGACTGTGTCCCCTGGTTCTGTACTTCCCCAACATTGGGAACATTCTTCCTGCATCTAACCTTTCCAGTCCCAACAGAATCTTATATGTTTCTATGAGATCCCTTCTCATCCTTCTAAACTCCAGTGTATAAAGGCCCAGTTGATCCAGTCTCTCCTCAAATGTTAGTCCAACCATCCCGGGAATCAGTCTGGTGAACCTTCGCTGCTCTCCCTCAATAGCAAGAACGTCCTTCCTCAGATTAGGAGACCAAAACTGAACACAATATTCAAGGTGAGGCCTCACCAAGGCCCTGTACAACTGCAGTAAGACCTCCCTGCTCCTATACTCAGCTATGAAGGCCAACATACCATTTGCCTTCTTCACCGCCTGCTGTACCTGCATGCCAACTTTCAATGACTGATGAACCATGACACCCAGGTCTCGTTGCACCTCCCCTTTTCCTAATCTGCCGCCATTCAGATAATATTCTGCCTTCGTGTTTTTGCCCCCAAAGTGGATAACCTATCATTTATCCACATTATACTGCATCTGCCATGCATTTGCCCATTCACCTAATCTGTCCAAGTCACCCTGCAGCCTCTTAGCATCCTCCTCACAGCTCACACTGCCACCCAGCTTAGTGTCATCTGCAAACTTGGAGACATTACACTCAATTCCTTCATCTAAATCATTAATGTATATTGTAAAGAGCTGGGGTTCCAGCACTGAGCCCTGCGGCACCCCACTAGTCACTGCCTGCCATTCTGAAAAGGACCCATTTATCCCGACTCTCTGTTTCCTGTCTGCCAACCAGTTCTCTATCCATGTCAGTACATTACTCCCAACACCATGTGCTTTGATCTTGCACACCAATCTCTTGTGTGGGACCTTGTCAAAAGCCTTTTGAAAGTCCAAATACACCACATTCACTGGTTCTCCCTTGTCCACTCTACTAGTTACATCCTCAAAAAATTCCAGAAGATTTGTCAAGCATGATTTCCCTTTCATAAATTCATGCTGACTTAGACCGATCCTGTCACAGCTTTCCAAATGCACTGTTATTTCATCTTTAATAACTGATTCCAACATTTTCCCCACTACTGATGTCAGGATAACCGGTCTATAATTACCCATTTTCTTTCTCCCTCCTTTTTAAAAAAGTGGTGTTACATTAGCTACCCTCCAGTCCATAGGAACTGATCCAGAGGCGATAGACTGTTGGAAAATGATCACCAATGCATCCACTATTTCTAGGGCCATTTCCTTAAGTACTCTGGGATGCAGACTATCAGGTCCTGGGGATTTATCGGCCTTCAATCAAATCAATTTCCCCAACATAATTTCCTGACTAATAAGGATATCCTTTAGTTCCTCCTTTGTCACTAGACCCTTGGTCCCCTAGTACTTCCGGAAGGTTATTTGTGTCTTCCTTCGTGAAGACAGAACCAAAGTATTTGTTCAACTGGTCTGCCATTTCTTTGTTCCCCATTACAAATTCACCTGAATCCAACTGCAAGGGACCTACGTTTGTCTTCACTAATCTTTTTCTCTTCACATATCGATAGAAGCTTTTGCAGTCAGTTTTTATGTTCCCTGCAAGTTTCCTCTCGTACTCTATTTTCCCTCTCTTAATTAAATCCTTTGTCCTCCTCTGCTGAATTCTAAATTTCTCCCAGTCCTCAGGTTTGCTGCTTTTTCAATTTGATACCATCCTTTACTTCCTTAGTTAGCCACGGATGGTTCATCCTTCTCTGAGAGTCTTTCTTTCTCACTGCAATATATCTTTGCTGAGAGTTATGAAATATCTTCTTAAATGTTTGCCAGTGCTTTTCTACAGTCTTACCTTTTAATCTATTTTCCCAGGCCACTTTAATCAGCTCTGCCTTCAGATCTTTGTAATTACCTTTATTTCAGTTCAAGACACGAGCTTGAGACCTAGCTTGCTCACTCTCAAACTGAATTTGAAATTCTACCATGCTATGATCACTCTTCCCCAGAGGATCCTTCACTATGAGATCATTAATTAATCCAGGCTCAGTTACACATTACCAGATCGAGAATAGTCTGCTCCCTGGTTGGTTCCACAATGTATTGTTCCAAGAAACCATCCTGCATACAATCTATGAACTCTTCCTCAAGGCTAACTTTGCCAATTTGATTTGTCCAATCAATATGAAGATTAAAATTGCCCATGATTATTGCAGTACCTTTCTTACAAGCCTCTAGTATTTCTTGATTTATACTCTGTGCTACAGTGTGGCTACTGTTTAGGGGCCTATAGACCACTCCCACCAGTGACTTCCTATCCTTATTATTTCTTATCTTCATCCAAACTGATTCTACATCTTGATCTTCTGAACCAATATCATTTCTCACTACTGCACCGATCTCAGCCTTTATTAACAGAGCTACCCACCTCCTTTTCCTTTCTGTCTATCCTTCCGAAATGTCAAATACCCCTGAATATTCAGTTCCCATCCTTGGTCACCTTGCAACCACGTCTCTGTAATGGCAATCAGATCATACCCATTTATATCTATTTCTGCTGTCAACTCATCTATCTTGTTATGAATTCTGCGTGCATTCACATATCGAGCTTTTAATTTTGTCTTGTGTATACGTTCTGTCCCTTCCTTTCACACTCTGGTTATCATTACTCCTATTACTAGCCAACCATCCGACATCAGCCCAACACATCATGCCACTGACCCCAGGGACTCGACCCTACCCAATCCAGTCCACCCTCTGAACAAACAACGTCCTGACACAATCTCTCTACAACAATGACTACACCACTTGTTCCACCTGGACCTCTCCCTCTGGCCTATTACCCTCTCTAAATCTTTTCATTGAGAACTGCTGGTGTGACATCGGCCGTCTCAATTTCTCTGCTCCTCTCACTCACTCCAACCTACCTCCCTCTGAACTTGCAGCACTCCACTCGCTCAGATCCAACCCCAACCTTGTCATTAAACCTGCTGACAAGGGTGGCACTGATGTTGTTTGGCGAACCGACCTCTACCTCGCGGAGGCTGATCGCCAACTCTCTGACAGCTACTTCTACCTCCCCCTGGACCATGACCCCACTACCGAACATCAAGCCATAATTTCCCAGACCGTCACTGACCTCACCTCCTCTGGAGATCTTCCCTCCACAGCCACCAACCTCACAGTTCCCCAACCCCGCACAGCCCGCTTCTATCTCCTTGCCAAATCCATAAACAGGACTGCCCCGGTAAACCCATCACCTCATACACACAAGAACAGGAGGAAGCCATTCAGCCCCTCGAGCCTGTTCCGCCATTCAATTAGATCATGGCTGATCTGTACCTTAACTCCATCCACCTACCATGGCAAGTTGGATCCAAAATTAGCTCAGAGGCAGGAAGAAAAGACTAATGGTTGATGGATGTTTTTGTGACTGGAAGGCTGCATCCAGTGGGGTTCTGCAGGGTTCAGTACTGGTGCCTTGCTTTCTGCGGTATATATCAATGATTTAGACTTGAATGTAGGGGGTATGATTAAAAAGAGTGCAGATGATACTAAAATTGGCCATGAGGCAAGAAGAAAGCTGCAGACTGCAGGAGGACATCAATGAACTGGTCAGGTGGGCAGAACAGTGGCCAATGGAATTCAATCCTGAGAAGTGTGAGGTAATGCATTGGGGGGGGGGGGGGGGGGTAACAAAGCAAGGGAATACACAATAAATGATAGAACACTGAGAAATGTAGAGGAACAAAGGAACCTTGGAGTGCATGTCCACAGATCCCTGAAGGTAGCATCATCATCATAGGCAGTCCCTCGAAACGAGGATGACTTGCTTCCACGCCAAAAAAAAGGATGAGTTCACAGGTGTTTCGAATGAAGATCCCGAACTAATTCCTGAAGGGTGGAAGATGCCTGTGTGTGGATTTTTTAAACATGGGGTGGCCGTTGCACACCAGCCACCACACGGGCTTGACAGAGCTAGGTCTTGGTCCAGTGGCAAGGATTACCCAACACAACTGAAGACCAGCTCTGCTGCACGGACCTGGTGCACACACACAGCGCAGTGTGGGCTGACCCGTGCTGCCCCATGGCCCCTGGCCCCGAACTCACACCTCCCCTGGGCTCCGATCACATCCCTCCACATTCTCCCGCCGCTCCTTCGCCCCGACCTCACCGTTCCTGCTGTACCTGCCCACGTTCCAATCACCACTGGACTTCAATGACATCCCTCTTCGCTGCCATCGCCCTCCTGCACCAGCTCGCCCATGGCCACCCTCGCCGCTCCTTTTATGGCCCCGACCTGCTGTTGATGGTATCTCACAGGTCGGAGCCTCCACGCTGCTCCCTGGGCCGCACGCAGGTAGCAGGCCAGGTAGATAAGGTGGTTAAGGCGGCATACGGAATACTGGCCTTTATTAGCCGAGGCACAGAATATACGAGCAGGGTGGTTATGCCTGAACTGTATAAAACACCGGTTAGGCCACAGCTAGAGTACTGCGTGCAGTTCTGGTCACCACATTACAGGAAAGATGTGATTGCACTGGAGAGGGTATAGAGCAGATTTACAAAGTTGTTGCCTGGACTGGAGAATTTTAGCTATGAGGAAAGATTGGATAGGCTGGGTTTGTTTTCTTTGGAACAGAGGAGGCTGAGGGGAAACATTGAGGTGAATAAAATTATGAGGGGCCTAGATAGGGTGGATAGGAAGGACCTATTTCCCTTAGCAGAGAGGTCAACAACCAGAGGGCATAGATTTAGTCATTGGCAGGAGGTTTAGAGAGGATTTGAGGGGAAATATTTTAACCCAGAGGGTGGTGTGGGTCTGGAACTGACGGCCTGAAAGGGTGGTAGAGGCAGAAACCCTCACCACATTTAAAAAGTACTTGGATATGCACTTGAAGTGCCGTAACTTACAGGGCTATGGACCAAGAACTGGAAAGTGGGATTAGGCTGGGTAGCTCTTTGTTGGCCGGCATGGAATTGATGGGCCGAAATGGCCTCCTTCCTTGCTGTAAATTTCTATGATTCTAGGAACATCCTCAGTCACTGGGACGATGCAGGGGAAATGCTGCACTGTCCTTTCTATATTAATAGCATCAAAACTTAAGGCTCAATTGGAAGAAGCTTATAAATTGAAGATTCAAGGACAAAATCATACGACTGCACCAAGGAGGTCAGGCAATGCGGCTGCAGATGAAAATGACAGGACCTCCAGCATTAACTCTGCACTTATTACTATTGTCACCAACCTATTGCATTACTACAGGCGTACCAGGAAATATGCATCCCCATAATTGCTACATAACCAGGCCTATGTAACGATGCGAGGTTTCCTGTGTCCATTTGCGTGTGCACTGTGGCTGCTGCTCCAGACCCGAGCCGTTCACTTCGATTTCCACTCTTTCTCCCCCTTTTGCTTTACTCTCTCTCCCTCCCTGACCGCTCTCTCCTGTGGCCATGCCTCCTTTAATCTCTCCTCTCGCGGACACTCTGCCCTCCCGAATCCCTACCCCAACCCTCCATTACTCTTCGACCTTCCTACTCTCCTGCCGCTGTCCCAGGCTCGACTCCCTCCTCGATCAGCCTACAGCTTCCCTATGGGTCTCTCTCGGCATCCTTCAAAGGGCCCCCCATGGCACTCGTCACTGTCTCCTCACGAGCAGCAACCCCAACTGTCCCATCCTCCTCTCTCACCGACCTTCCCGCCCAGCGCGCCCACGTGGGTGGGGCTAACCTTGCCAATCTCCTCCCCTGTGGGCACAGGCAGTGGGGCAGCCATCACCGACCCTCTCCGCATCTCCCTCCAGAATGTCCATTCCCTTGTGAACAAGGCCCTTGCCGTCCATGAGCTGATCGTTAATGATCGCATCGACATCATGGCCCTGACAGAAACCTGGCTGAGGGGCGATGACACCTTGGCCTTAAATGAAGCCTCCCCGTCCGGCTATACCTTCCACCACTTGCCCCGCTCAGACTGCCGTGATGGGGGGTGTGGCTCTCATCCCCAAATCACACCATGGTCTGTCCCCCTACTCCGACACTTTCTCCTCCTTATACCATCTCACCTTATTCCACCTCGCTCTCCTCTCGTTTAAAATTCTCGTTCTGTACCACCCACCCAAGCACAACAAAAATGTTTATCACCGAGATATCTTCACTGCTTTCCTCCCTCAGTCTCTGCACCGAGCAACTTCTCATCCTCGGTGATTTCAACCTCCATCTCAACTCATCATGCTCTCTCTCCTCTGAGTTCACTAGCCTCCTATCCTCCCTTAATCTCTCCCTCCATGTGAACGCCCCAACCCATATTCACGGCCCGACCCTCGACCTTGCCATCTCTCGTGGCCTCACTATTCCCATCGTGTCATTCACAGGTAAGGCCATCTCTGACCACTTCCTCGTATCGCTCTCCACCCACATCCCCAAACCCCACCTCCTTGTGTGCGCGCCCCGGGGAAAAACTCTCCCCCGACTCTCTTACAACTGCATTTATCAACTCCCAACTGTCCAGCCTTTGGCCCTCCATTCACCGTGACATTTCTGCAGCCACCGATCTGCCCAATCACACCCTCACTACCACCTTTGAAGCCCCAGTTCCTGTTAAAACCATTACTCTCTCTCACCCCGGTACAGTCCTCATCTTCACTCCCTCAAGTCCAAGGGACGCAGACTTGAATGGATATGGTAGACAGCTGGTTTAGCCATTCACTGCCAGATCTGGCTGGACTACAGAAAGCATTATCGGGTCCTACTTGCCTACCAAAACTGCTCACTATTTCAGGATCGTTCTGGAATGCAAAGATACCCCCCCCGGCTTCTATTCTCTACTGCTAACCGTCTCCTTAAACCCCTCCCCCGTCTCCACCACACTCAATCTCCAACGAGTGTGAGGAGCTCATGGACTTCCTTTATCTCAAAGATTGAGACCATCCGATCGGCTGCCTCTGTCACTTCCCTTCCTTCCCCTCGCCCACCGGGCCAAACTTCCTCTGAGACTCCCCCCTGCCCTGGCACTGAATCACATCGATCTCCAGTTTCTCTCTGATCTCCTCGCTTAACCTCTCCGAGCTCATCTTGTCCATGAGACCCACTTCCTGCTCCCTTCACCCTATTCCCACTAAACTGCTGACCACCTAACTTCCTTTTCTGGCTCCCGCGTTAGCCGACATTGTTAATAGTTCTCTCTCCTCAGGTACTGTCCCTCTCTCCTTCAAATCTGCCGACATCACCCCTCTCCTCAAAAAACCAACCCTTGACCCCTCCATCCTTGCAAACTATCGCCCCATCTCCAATCTCCCTTTCCTCTCCAAAGTCCTTGACCATGTTGTCACCGCCCAAATCCGTGCCCATCTTTCCCGCAATTCCAGGTTTGAATCCCTCCAATCCGGTTTCCGTCCCTGCCACAGTACTGAAACGGCTCTCATCAAAGTCACAAATGACATCCTTGGTGACTGTGACACAGGTGAACTATCCCTCCTCGTCCTGTCTGCAGCCTTTGACACGGTTGACCACTCCATCCTCCTCCTATACCTCTCCACCATCGTCCAGCTGGGTGGGACTGCACTCGCCTGGTTCCATTCTTATCCATCTAATCGTAGCCAGAGAATCTCCTGCAACGGCTTCTCTTCCCACTCCTGCATCGTTACCTCTGGTGTCCAAGGATCTATCCTTGGCCCCTCCTATTTCTCATCTACATGTTGCCCCTTGGCGACATCATCCTTCCGTCAGTTTGCACATGTACACTGATAACACCCAGCTCTACCTCACCCCCACTTCTCTCAACCCTCCACGGTCTCTAAACTGTCAGACTGCTTGTACAACATCCAGTACTGGATGAGCAGAAGTTTTCTCCAATTAAATATTGGGAAGACTGAAGCCATTGTCCCGGCCACAAACTGCGTTCCCTAGACACTGACTCCATCCCTCTCCCTAGCATCTGTCTGAGGCTGAACCAGACTGTTCGCAACCTTGGTGTCATACTTCACCCTGAAATGAGCTCCCGGCCACATATCCGCAGCATAACTAATGCCGCCTATTTCCACCTCCATAACATCGTCCGTCCCCCACCCCTGCCTCAGCTCATCAGCTGCTGAAACCCTCCTCCGTGCCTTTGTTACCTCTAGACTTGACTATTCCAACGCACTCCTGGCTGGCCTCCCACATTCTACCCTACGTAAACTAGAGGTCATCCAAAACTCGGCTGCCCCGTGTCCTAACTCGGACCAAGTCCCCCTCACCCATCACACCTGTGCTCGCTGGCCTACATCGGCTTCTGGTTAAGCAACGCATAGATTTCAAAATTTTCATCTTTGTTTACAAATCCCTTCAAAGCCTCACCCAGCCCTATCTCTGTAGTCTCCTCCAGCCCCACAACCCCCCGAGATATTGGTGTTCCTTTAATTCTCCCCTCTTGAGAATCCCTGATTATAATCGCTCCGCCATAGGTGGTCGTATCTTCTGTTGCCTGGGCCCCAAGCTCTGGAACTCCCTCCCTAAACCTCTCCGCCTCTCTCTCTCCTTTAAGGCGCTCCTTAAATCCTACCTCTTTGACAAAGATTTTGGTCACCTGCCATAATTTCTTATATGTTTCGGTATCAAATTTATTTTTTGGTTTTATAACACTCGTGAAGCGCGTTGGGACGTTTTCCTATGTTAAAGGTGCTATATAAATACAAGTTGTTACAGCACCCTCTGTCACTGGGACAATACTGCACTGCCCTTTCTATATTACAGCACCCTTAATCACTGGGACAATACTGCACTGTCCTTTCTATATTACAGCACCCTCAGTCACTGGGACAATACTGCACTGCCCTTTCTATATTAAGCACCCTCAGTCACTGGGACAATACAGCACTGCCCTTTCTATATTACAGCACCCTCTGTCACTGGGACAATACTGCACTGCCCTTTCTATATTACAGCACCCTCTGTCACTGGGACAATACTGCACTTTCCTTTCTATATTACAGCACCCTCTGTCACTGGGACAATACTGCACTGCCCTTTCTATATTACAGCACCCTCTGTCACTGGGACAATACTGCACTTTCCTTTCTATATTACAGCACCCTCAGTCACTGGGACAATACTGCACTGCCCTTTCTATATTACAGCACCCTCTGTCACTGGGACAATACTGCACTTTCCTTTCTATATTACAGCACCCTCAGTCACTGGGACAATATTGCATTGTCCTTTCTATATTACAGCACCCTCAGTCACCGGGACAATACTGCACTGCCCTTTCTATATTACAGCACCCTCTGTCACTGGGACAATACTGCACTGCCCTTTCTATATTACAGCACCCTCTGTCACTGGGACAATACTGCACTGTCCTTTCTATATTACAGCACCCTCTGTCAGTGGGACAATACTGCACTGTCCTTTCTATATTACAGCACCAGATGTACAAAACTTGCTGCTGATGAAATATTTGGAGGAGGAAAGGACTAAGGTACAGGGACAGGATGAGAAGCTGGGGTTAATATGTGAAAACGGACAAGGTTAGTAGGAGCTGACAACCTCCGATGCTCCAAGACTGCCTCCTGCTTGGTTTAACTATGGAACTGTTGGAATTCTCCAGGGAATTTCTCCCAATCTGGAACCCTGGATTCTTGAACTTTGGAAACTCGAGCAAGCTTGGGCCCCAGACCTGCTCCGATATAACCCACCATTTTCCCAGAGTAGCGGCCTCAGTCCCTGATCCTTCCCTCCTGGGCTCTACGGCCTGTTTGAAACAGGATAGCCAGCAGATAGTAGTGACCCCAGGGTACACAGCAGCCACACACTCACCCCATGCAGATCTCACCCAGAACTCTAAAAATGAGAGGGACTGAACCCCCAACTCCCCACAGTTCAAAGCCCACCCACTTCCGGCCGTGGACTGCGCCTTCCCCTCCTCGGCTCCCGCCCTTCTCGGGGAGTGTCTCCATTGCTGAGAGGTTTGAGTCACGCTCGTGCCTGGCATGGAGTCAATATTAAATATTTAATTACCAAATTCTTCTAGGACAAAGACTCCTTTGACTGTATTGCACTTTTTAATGTGACTCAGTTCAATGAAAACCTGAAAACAAACAGAAAGAAAAGATTATTAGCCAAGATGGAAAACTAAAACCCAGGAAAAATGTCGTCTTTTATAAAACAAAATGTTGAATGTCACAGCAGATCTAGCAAAGAACGTGTAAAAAAAAAGTAAAAATATAAATCCCACAATCTGCCACAAAGCAAAACGAAAAGAATGAGAAATTATTGCTAAGAAGCAAAGACAGCAGTAGACTGGTACCTTCCACTCCTTGCAGGAGGAGAAAGCATGGAAGAGAAATGGTCTGAATTAATATCGGGCACGTCAAGGAGACACTCTCCCCTCACACACCACACTCTTCCCCACCCCCCCCCCGCCCCCGCCTCCTGCCCTTGTTCATTTAGTGCCAGGCACAGGGGCCGCCAGGTAACACCCAGGGATCATCGCCCTCACTGCTTCCCTTCATATCATATATGTATACAGCCCTACTAACAGTTCAATACATGGGCACATACCATATGAATATACATTCCCATCTCTGCATATCGTAAGTATACACAACCCTTCTTGAATGCCACACTTCATCTAACAGCGCAGGTACAGACCTAGAAAGATAGCACAACTCACAATGGACCCCCTTTCATTCTGTGCAGGAGGTTGTACTAACATCCTGGGGAACAAGGGACACACCCAGTCTAATCCCACGCTCCCCACACCCTGTAATATCCCACCCAGTTTAATCCCACTCTCCCCTCACACCCTGTAATATCTCACAATTTAACCCCATCTCCCCTCACTCCCCACACCCTGTAATATCCCACCCAGTTTAATCCCACTCTCCCCTCACACCCTGTAATGTCTCACAATTTAACCCATCTCCCCTCACTCCCCATACCCTGTAATATCCCACTCAGTCCAATCCCACTCTTCCCATACCCTGTAATATCCCACTCAGTCCAATCCCACTCTTCCCATACCTTGTAATATCCCACTCAGTCCAATCCCACTCTCCCCATACCTTTTAATATCCTACCCAGTCTAATCCCACTCTCCCCATACCCTTTAATATCCCACCCAGTCTAATCCCACTCTCCCCATACCTTGTAATATCCCACTCAGTCTAATCCCATTCTCCCCATACCCTTTAATATCCCACCCAGTCTAATCCCACTCTCCTCATACCCTGTAATATCCCACCCAGTCTAATCCCACTCTCCCCATACCCTTTAATATCCCACCCAGTCTAATCCCACTCTCCCCATACCCTTTAATATCCCACCCAGTCTAATCCCACTCTCCCCATACCCTTTAATATCCCACCCAGTCTAATCCCACTCTCCCCATACCCTTTTATATCCCACCCAGTCTAATCCCACTCTCCTCATACCCTGTAATATCCCACCCAGTCTAATCCCACTCTCCCCATACCTTGTAATATCCCACTCGGTCTAATCCCATTCTCCCCATACCCTTTAATATCCCACCCAGTCTAATCCCACTCTCCTCATACCCTGTAATATCCCACCCAGTCTAATCCCACTCTCCCCATACCCTTTAATATCCCACCCAGTCTAATCCCACTCTCCCCATACCCTTTAATATCCCACCCAGTCTAATCCCACTCTCCCCATACCCTTTAATATCCCACCCAGTCTAATCCCACTCTCCCCATACCCTTTAATATCCCACCCAGTCTAATCCCACTCTCCTCATACCCTGTAATATCCCACCCAGTCTAATCCCATTCTCCCCATACCCTTTAATATCCCACCCAGTCTAATCCCACTCTCCCCATACCCTTTAATATCCCACCCAGTCTAATCCCACTCTCCCCATACCCTTTAATATCCCACCCAGTCTAATCCCACTCTCCCCATACCCTTTAATATCCCACCCAGTCTAATCCCACTCTCCTCATACCCTGTAATATCCCACCCAGTCTAATCCCATTTCTCCCCTCACTCCCCATACCCTTTACTATTTACCTTTTTCAATGCAAATTTAAATGAATTGATGAACTGCGCTTCACTCAAGGCTTGCAGCAGGGGATTCCACATTCGAACCTGATCTGTGTAAACCTCCCCCTTTATCCTGATGCTTTCTAAATTGGTGCCTCTTCGTTTGTTTACAGATTATTCTGTGATTTTGGAGTGCGTCGCAGACTCAGCTACATCTCAGAGTACAATCAGCTGTCAGCGCTTGCCCAGGTCCCCTCCAAGCCGAGGTCCCCCGCTGAGGCTCCGAAGCACACATGCCCACTAGGCCTTGCCCCAATGTACGTCCGCCATCCTGGATAGGGAAATCACACTCAGCGTACACCAGCACCCAGCCTGAAGCACAGCTCGCACCGTGTACTCGTCAGTTGGAGTGGGCACTGTCAATGAGATAGTGGCAGGCACATGTACAGTCAGTCATAGACAACACACAGAACAACTGCACACACACCTCCAGTATCTGATATACAGGAAAGTCGCTCCACCTACACCCAGAGCCCATAACCACCACCACCAACCCCCAGTGCCTGTACCCCACCACCCTTATCCCACCGCCCGTAACCCACCCCCCGTAACCCACGGACTCACCGCCCGTAAATAAAAGGAAAAGGAGGTGGGGTAGCATTGCTGGTTAAAGAGGAGATTAATGCAATAGTTAGGAAGGACATTAGCTTGGATGATGTGGAATCTATATGGGTAGAGCTGCAGAACAACAAAGGGCAAAAAACGTTAGTGGGAGTTGTGTACAGACCTCCAAACAGTAGTAGTGATGTTGGGGAAGGCATCAAACAGGAAATTAGGAGTGCATGCAATAAGGGTGCAGCAGTTATCATGGATCACTTTAATATGCATATAGATTGGGCTAACCAAACTGGAAGCAATACGGTGGAGGAGGATTTCCTGGAGTGGATAAGGGATGGTTTTCTAGACCAATATGTCGAGGAACCAACTAGGGGGGAGGCCATCTTAGACTGGGTGTTGTGTAATGAGAGAGTAATTAATTAGCAATCTTGTTGTGCGAGGCCCCTTGGGGAAGAGTGACCATAATATGGTGGAATTCTACATTAGGATGGAGAATGAAACAGTTAATTCAGAGACCATGGTCCAGAACTTAAAGAAGGGTAACTTTGAAGCTATGAGGCGTGAATTGGCTAGGATAGATTGGCGAATGATACTTAAGGGGTTGACTGTGGATGGGCAATGGCAGACATTTAGAGACCGCATGGACGAACTACAACAATTGTACATCCCTGTCTGGCGTAAAAATAAAAAAGGGAAGGTGGTTCCACCGTGGCTATCAAGGGAAATCAGGGATAGTATTAAAGCCAAGGAAGTGGCATGCAAATTGGCCAGAAATAGCAGCGAACCTGGAGACTGGGAGAAATTTAGAACTCAGCAGAGGAGGACAAAGGGTTTGATTAGGGCAGGGAAAATAGAGTACGAGAGGAAGCTTGCAGGGAACATTAAGACGGACTGCAAAAGTTTCTATACATATGTGAAGAGAAAAAGGTTAGTAAAGACAAACGTAGGTCCTCTGTTGTCAGAATCAGGGGAAGTCAGAACTGGGAACAAAGAAATGGCAGACCAATTGAACAAGTACTTTGGTTCAGTATTCACTAAGGAGGACACAAACAACCTTCTGGATATAAAAGGGGTTAGAGGGTCTAGTAAGGAGGAGGAACTGAGGGAAATCCTTATTAGTTGGGAAATTGTGTTGGGGAAATTAACGGGATTGAAAGCTGATAAATCCCCAGGGCCTGATGGACTGCATCCCAGAGTACTTAAGGAGGTGGCCTTGGAAATAGCGGATGCATTGACAGTCATTTTCCAACATTCCATAGACTGTAGATCAGTTCCTTTGGAGTGGAGGGTAGACAATGTAACCCCACTTTTTAAAAAAGGAGGGAGAGAGAAAACAGGGAATTATAGACCGGTCAGCCTGACATCAGTAGTGGGTAAAATGATGGAATCAATTATTAAAGATGTCACAGCAGCGCATTTGGAAAGAGGTGACATGATAGGTCCAAGTCAGCATGGATTTGTGAAAGGGAAATCATGCTTGACAAATCTTCTGGAATTTTTTGAGGATGTTTCCAGTAGAGCGGACAAGGGAGAATCAGTCGATGTGGTGCATTTGGACTTTCAGAAGGCTTTCGACAAGGTCCCACACAAGAGATTAATGTGTAAAGTTAAAGCACATGGGATTGGGGGTCGTGTGCTGACATGGATTGAGAACTGGTCGTCAGACAGGAAGCAAAGAGTAGGAGTAAATGGGTACATTTCAGAATGGCAGGCAGTGACTAGTAGGGTACCGCAAGGTTCTGTGCTGGGGCCCCTGCTGTTTACATTGTACATTAATGATTTAGACGAGGGGATTAAATGTAGTATCTCCAAATTTGCAGATGACACTAAGTTGGGTGGCAGTGTGAGCTGCGAGCAGAATGCTATGAGGCTGCAGAGTGACTTGGATAGGTTAGGTGAGTGGGCAAATGCATGGCAGATGAAGTATAATGTGGATAAATGTGAGGTTATCCACTTTGGTGGTAAAAACAGAGAGACAGATTATTATCTGAATGGTGACAGATTAGGAAAAGGGGAGGTGCAACGAGACCTGGGTGTCATGGTACATCAGTCATTGAAGGTTGGCATGCAGGTACAGCAGGCGGTTAAGAAAGAAAATGGCATGTTGGCCTTCATAGTGAGGGGATTTGAGTACAGGGGCAGGGAGGTGTTGCTACAGTTGTACAAGGCCTTGGTGAGGCCACACCTGGAGTACTGTGTACAGTTTTGGTCTCCTAACTTGAGGAAGGACATTCTTGCTATTGAGGGAGTGCAGCGAAGGTTCACCAGACTGATTCCCGGGATGGCGGGATTGACATATCTAGAAAGACTGGATCAACTGGGCTTGTATTCACTGGAGTTCAGAAGAATGAGAAGGGATCTCATAGAAACGTTTAAAATTCTGATGGGTTTAGACAGTTTAGATGCAGGAAGAATGTTCCCAATGTTGGGGAAGTCCAGAACCAGGGGTCACAGTCTAAGGATAAGGAGTAAGCCATTTAAGACCGAGATGAGGAGAAACTTCATCACTCAGAGAGTGGTTAACCTATGGAATTATCTACCACAGAAAGTAGTTGAAGCCAATTCACTAAATATATTCAAAAAGGAGTTAGATGAAGTCCTTACTACTCGGGGGATCAAGTGGTATGGCGAGAAAGCAGGAATGGGGTACTGAAGTTGCATGTTCAGCCATGAACTCATTGAATGGCGGTGCAGGCTCGAAGGGCCGAATGGCCTACTCCTGCACCTATTTACTATGTTTCTATGTACCCGACCGCCCCCACCCCACGGACTCACCGCCCCCACCCCACGGACTCACCGCCCCCACCCCACGGACTCACCGCCCCCACCCCACGGACCCACCGCCCCCACCCCACGGACCCACCGCCCCCACCCTACGGACTCACCGCCCCCACCCCACGGACCCATCGCCCCCACCCCACGGACCCATTGCCCCCACCCCACGGACCCATCGCCCCCACCCCACGGACCCATCGCCCCCACCCCACGGACCCATCGCCCCCACCCCACGGACCCATCGCCCCCACCCCACGGACCCATCGCCCCCACCCCACGGACCCATCGCCCCCACCCCACGGACTCACCGCCCCCACCCCACGGACTCACCGCCCCCACCCCACGGACTCACCGCCCCCACCCCACGGACTCACCGCCCCCACCCCACGGACTCACCGCCCCCACCCTACGGACTCACCGCCCCCACCCCACGGACTCACCGCCCCCACCCCACGGACTCACCGCCCCCACCCCACGGACTCACCGCCCCCACCCTACGGACTCACCGCCCCCACCCCACGGACCCATCGCCCCCACCCCACGGACCCATCGCCCCCACCCCACGGACTCACCGCCCGCACCCCACTGCTCGGACCGGGGGGGCTGCAACCCCAGCGGGGGCAGGAAGCCCGGCAGGGTGTCCTCTCCACCACTGACCTGCGAACTGAGCTGGATGCAGTGTCCCCACCATGTCCCAGGCTGCCGATTGGGCGCCTGACCTTTGTGGCTCAGGTGCCTGTTGGGACAAAGCCGAGTGCATTGGTGGCCCCCGACAGTGTATGACACACACGCATACAAATACCGGAGAGGTGAATGGTGGGGATAGGAACCTGTGGATTTTAACACCCTGCAGCAGTGAGCTCCCTCCCCCAATCCCACCGTTCACCAGGATGCCATCAGTGCACAGCAGCACCGCCCCATCGGGAGGGGAGCCGGACGCGAAGCCCTCACTGAGGTGACTGGAGCCGCCGCTGGTAGTTTGGCGGAAGTCTTGCCGTTAATTCTCACGGCTTCTCGAATTGCGCAGAACAAAGTGAAATTTTAATAGATATTTTAAAAAGCAACTTACCCTTTCATCGGTCTAAAGTCTGTAAGGAAATAATCAAATCAACTGAGCGCAGTGTGCAAGCACAGGGCGGGTCGAGCTTGGGGGGGCAGCTCAATAGTGAATCAGAAGCTTGCGCTCGTGCACACTCACCACACTAAAACCACAGCACCCCACAATCCCAACACCTCGCCTTTATTCGTACAGCAACAGAAACAAAAAAGGGATCAACACCGAGCAAATGAAACTGATCACGGACACAGACACACACTTCGTCACCCAGATGAAGCCTCAAGCTGGTCCCCACCCTCCCTGCCCCACTGCCACTCTCCGCAGCGAAAGGCCCTACCTGGCTCTGCACGAACTTCAGATTGATCCCTTCCAGGGTCACCTGCAGCAAGCCCCCATCGCCCGTCTTCATATCCTGAACCGGGAACTCGCCTCCAAGCTCGGGACCTGCAACGTAACGTCCCGACAACAGTGGTGAGAAGGACAGCCCATTTGCCCCATTGCAGGACTTCACACAAGACCAAAGGCGATTTCTACAGCGCTTTAACAACCAAAGCACGTTGCAGCACTAAGTACCTTTGAAGTGTAGTCACTGTTGTAACCACTTACCTTTGTGCAGCACCTTAATGCAGTAAAACATCCCAAGGCGCTTCACAGGAGTGGTATCAAAACAAAATGCGACACTTAGCCATGTAAGGAAACATTATGGCAGATGATCAAAAGCTCGGTCAAACAGGTAGGTTTAAGGAGTGTCTTAAAGGAGGAAAAAGAGGTAGAGAGGGAGAAGTGGGGGTGTTTAGGGAGGGAAATCCAGAGCTTAGGGCCCAGGCAGCTGAAAGCACGGCCGCCAATGGTTGAGCGATTATATTTAGGGATACACAAGAGGCCAGAATTAGAGGAGCACAGATAGCTCAAAGGGTTGTGGGGCTGGAGGAGATTACAGAGATAGGCGAGGCCACGGAGGGATTTGACAACAAGGAGGAGAATTTTGAAATCGAGGTGTTGCTTAACCGGGAGCCAATGTAGGTCAGTGAGCACAGGGGGGTGGGGGTGATGGGTGAGGGGGACTTGGTGCGAGTTAGGGCACGGGCTGCCGAGTTTTGGATCACCTCCAGTTTACGTAGGGTAGAATGTGGGAGGCCAGCCAGGAGTGAGTTGGAGTAGTCATGTCTATAGGTAACAAAGGCAGGGACACAGGCTTCAGCGGCAGATCAAGGGCAGAGACGGGCGATGTTCAGAAGTGGAAGCTCAAATGGTGATCAAATACAACATCGAGGTTACAAACAGACTGGGTCAGCGTCACACAGTTGCCAGGGAGTCGGTGGCTGGAGATTGTGGTGGGGGCCGAAGACAATGGCTTCGGTCTTCCCAATATTTAATTGGAGGAAATCTCTGCTCATCCAGTGCTGGATGTCGGACAAGCAGTCTGACAATATCGAGATGGTGGAGGGTTCAAGGGAGGTGGAGGAGAGGTGGAACTGGGTACGGCAGCGTACATGTGAAAACTCATGCTGTACTGTCGGATGAGAACATAAGAATTAGGAGCAGGATATATGGGCCTTCGAGCCCACTCTGCCATTCAATCAGATCACGGCTGATCTTCAACCTCAACTCCACTTTCCCACCCCATCCCCATATCCCTAAATTCCCCTGGAGGCCAAAAATCTATCTCGGTCTTGAATATACTCAACGACTCAGCATTCACAGCCCTTTGGGGTGGAGAATTCCAAAGGTTCACAACCCTCTGAGTGAAGAAGCTACTCCTCATCTTAGTCCTAAATGGCAGACCCATTATCCTGAAACTGTGTCCCCTGGTTCTAGACTCCCCAGCCAAGGATAAACAACCTCTCAGCACCTACCCTGTCAATCCCCTTCAGAATCTTGTATCTTTCAATCAGATCACCTCTCATTCTCAACATAGGCCCATTCTACACAATCTCTCCTCATAGGACAACCCAGTCATCCCAGGGACCAATCTCGTGAACCTTTGCTGCACTGCCTCTAAGGCAAGTATATCCTTCCTTAGATAGAAATACCAAAACTGTGCACTGTACTCCAGGTGTGGTCTCACCAAGGCCCTGTATAAGCACAACTTCCTTACTCTAATGCCCTCGCAATAAAGGCCAACATGCCATTTGCCTTCCTAATTGCTTGCTTTACCTGCATGGTAACTTTGTTTCCCCTGTATGAGAACACCTAAATCTCTCTGAACACCAACATTAAACAGTTTCTCACCGTTTTAAAACTATTCTGTTTTTCTATTCTTCCTACCAAAGTGAGTAACCTCACATTTCCCCACATTATACTCCATCTGCCACCAAAAGTAAGGAAGTTGTGCTTATACGGGGCGTTGGTGAGACCACACCTGGAGTACAGTGCATAGTTTTGGTATTTTTATCGAAGGAAGGATATACTTGCCTTAGAGGCAGTACTCCCACTCACTCAGTCTGTCTATCCCTTTGCAGTCTCTGTATCCTCCTCATAGCTTACTTTTCCACCTAGCTTTGTATCGTCAGCAAACTCGGATACATTAAACTCGGTCCCTTCATCCAAGTCATTAATATAGAATGTAAATAACAGAGGCCCCAGCACTGATCCTTAGGGAACCCCACTAGTTCCAACCCGAAATTGACCCGTTTATCCCAACTCTCTGTTTTCTGTCCGTTAACCAATCATCTATCCATGCCAATACATTACCCTCGAACCCCATGAGCCCTTATCTTGTGTAGCAACCTTTTATGTGGCACCTTATCGAATGCCTTTTGGAAATCCAAATATACTAAATCCACTGGTTCCCCTTTAACTACCCTGCTAATTACATTCTCAGAAACAAAAATGGGTGTTAAACACAATTTCCCCCTCATAAAACCATGCTGATTTTGCCTAGGCATGTTATGAATATCTAAGTGCCCTGTTACCAGGTCCTGAATAAAGGATCCCTGCATTTTCCCGATGACTGATGTCAGGCCAACTGGCCTGTAGTTCCTGGTTTTCTCTCTCCATCCATTCTTGAATACCAGGCTTACATTTTCTACCTTCCAATCCGCTAGGGAATTTTAGATGATCACAACCAATGCATCCACGATCTCTGCAGCCACCTCTCTTATAAACCTAGGATGTTAGCCATCAGGTCCAGGGGATTTGTCAGCATTTAGTCCCATTAATTTCTCATTTTAGTTCCATTAGTTTCTCATGTCACTGAGGAGAAATAGGAGGGGCCAAGGATAGATCCTTGGGGGACACCAGAGGTAACGTTGCGGAGTGGGAAGAGAAGCCGTTGCAGGAGATTCTATGGCTATGGCTGGAGAGATAGGAATCAAACCAGGTGAGCTCGGTCCCATCCAGCTGGTTTACCAGGGCCACGGTCAATTAGGATGTAATTTGTGACCTCGGAAAGAGCCATTTCGGTACTGTGGACAGGGGCAGAAATCTGATTGGAGGGATTCAAACCTCCGGGAAAGATGGTCATCGATTTGGGAGGCAACAACACGTTCAAGGACTTGAGAGGAAAGGGAGGTTGGAGATGGGATGGTAGTTTGCAAGGACGGAGGGGTCAAGGGTTGTTTTTTCGAGGAGAGGGGTGATGATGTTAGATTTGAAGGAGAGGGGGACAGTACCTGAGGAGAGAGAACCGTTAACAGTATCAGCTAACATGGGAGCCAGGAAGGGAAGATGGGTGGGTAGCAGTTTAGTAGGAATAGGTACGAGAGAGCAGGCGGTCAGTGTGATTGAGAAGATGAGCTTTGAGAGGGTATATGGGGAGGTAGGAGAGAAATTGGGGTTAGGGCAAGGGGGAAACTGAGAGGAAGTTAGGCCCCGGTGGGGTAGGGGAAGGGAGGGAAATAGCAGAGGCCGTTGAATGGATGCTCTCAATCTTCAGAACAAATAAGTCCATGTGCTCCTCGCATTTAGTGTTGGAGGCGAGGGAGGAGGAGGCAGGGGCGGGTGGTTTCAGAAGAAGGTTTGTGCCGGAGGAGAGAAGCAAAGTGTTATCCATGCCTTCCTGGATGATCGTAGAATAGTGGGCAGCTTTAGTGATGGAGAGCAGGACCCGAGAATGATTTACGTGCTCCAGCCATATCTGGTGGATGGTTAAACCAGTTGCCTGCTCAAGGTGTTCAGGTCTGCGTCCCCTGCATTTAAGGGAATGGATACCAGGGGTATATCAGTGGGAATGACCTGGGCGAGAGTGTGTACTGGTTTTAGTGGCGACAAGGGCATCAGGGTGCGATTGAGCAAACCAGTAGCTTCAGAAATGTCAAGAAGAATTGTAGGCCAAAGTCGAGATAGTTGGGAATTGTCGGAAATGTGGCAGCAATTTGCACACAGCAAGATCCCAGAAACAGCAATGTGACAATGAGCAAATAATCAATCTGTTTCTAGGTGTTAGTTGAGGGCCAAATATTGGCCCAAGATACGAGGAGAAATCCTGTTCTCTTTCCAAAAGTGCTATAGTTTAATCCGAAAGACAATACAGCTCTGACAGTGCAGCGCTGCCCTGTACTGCCCCTCCGACAGCATAGCGCTCCCTCAGTACTGCCCCTCCAACAGCATAGCGCTCCCTCAGTACTGCCCCTCCGACAGCATGGCACTCCCTCAGTACTGCCCCTCCGACAGCATGGCGCTCCCTCAGTACTGCCCCCTCCGACAGCATAGCGCTCCCTCAGTACTGCCCCTCCAACAGCATGGCACTCCCTCAGCACTGCCCCTCCGACAGCATGGCACTCTCTCAGCACTGCCCCTCCGACAGTGCGCCGCTGCCTCAGCACTGCCCCTCCGACAGTGCGGCGCTCCCTCAGCACTGCCCCTCCGACAATGCGGCTCTCCCTCAGCACTGCCCCTCCGACAGTGCGGCGCTCCCTCAGCACTGCCCCTCCGACAGCATGGCACTCCCTCAGCACTGCCCCTCCGACAGTGCGGCATCCCTCAGTACTGCCCCTCCGACAGTGCGGCATTACTCAGCACTGCCCGTCCGACAGCATGGCACTCCCTCAGCACTGCCCCTCCGACAGTGCGGCATCCCTCAGTACCGCCCCTCCGACAGTGCGGCATCACTCAGCACTGCCCCTCCGACAGTGCGGCGCTCCCTCAGCACTGCCCCTCCGACAGTGCGGCATCCCTCAGCACTGCCCCTCCGACAGTGCGGCGCTCCCTCAGCACTGCCCCTCCGACAGCATGGCACTCCCTCAGTACTGCCCCTCCGACAGTGTGGCGCTCCCTCAGCACTGCCCCTCCGACAGTGCGGCATCCCTCAGTACTGCACTGAAGTGTCAGCCTAGATTTTGTGCTCAGGTCGAGAGCTATTCGTTCATGGGTTAATGCTTCACCGGCAAGGCCAGCATTTATTGCCCATCCATTGCCATTGAGAAGGTGGTGGTGAGCCGCATTCTTGAATCACTGCAGTCCGTGTCGTGTTAGGGAGAGAGTTCCAGGATTTTGACTCAGCAACAATGAAGGAATGGCAATATAATTGCAAGTCAAGAAGGTGTGTAACTTGGAGGGGAACTTACAGGTGATGCGGTTCCCATGCGCCTGCTGCTCTTGTCCTTCTAGGGGGTAGAGGTCGCGGGTTTGGGAGGTACTGCCGAAGAAGCCTTGGCGAGTTGCTGCAGTGCATCTTGTAGATGGTACACACTGCAGCCACGGTGCGCCGGTGGTGGAGGGAGTGAATGTTGAAGGTGTTGGATGGGGTGACCATCAAGCGGCTGCTTTGTCCTGGATGGTGTCGAGCTTCTCGAGTGTTGTTGGAGCTGCACTCATCCAGGCAAATGGAGAGTATTCCATCACACTCCTGACTTGTGCCTTGTAGATGGTGGAAAGGCTTTGGGGAGTCAGGAGGTGAGACACTCGCTGCAGAACACCCAGCCTCTGACCCGCTCTTGTAGCCACAGTATTTATGTGCTGGTCCAGTTAAGTTACTGGTCAATGGTGACCCCTGGGATGTCGATGACGAGTAATGAGCAATGTTCCCGGTAATTGTTTTGGGTGCGCGGACCATTCCAAATACCGTGCGTGTGGTTTTTCCCATCGGCGAGCCAACAGCGCGGGGGTCCAAGGAGCAAAGTGGCCACGCAGCTCATCGGCAACATTGGTCATGGGCCAGAACTAGTCAACAATCTAATGGTAAGGGAACATCTAGCTAATGGACACGATTAAATTCAATATTAAGTTTGAGAAGGGCGAGCCATGAACCAAGGTTTTAAACTGATCTAAAGCTGACTTTGAAGGGATAACCATCGGGCAGGACTGTTGACGGGTAAAACTAGATGTACAGTAGGAGGTGTTCAAGAAGAATATATAAGACCTGCACATCCCCTACAGGGAAAGGGCTCTATTTGTGCAATTAAACAACCTTGGTCAATGAGAGATGCGAGAGACGTAGAACTACAAGAAATTGCTTGTATGAATGCAAAGCACAGAAGTGATCCTGAGGACTGGGAGAACAGCAAAGGGATACTGGGAAAGTATTAAGAGTTGTAAAAAGTAATGAAGAAAAACTTGAGTGCTATCGAGGATAACACAAAGTTTGTACAAGTATATTAAGAGAAAGGAAGGTGGTTAAGGGCAGCGTGGGTCCTTAAAGACAAGCACAGGTGCTGCTGTAATTGAGAATCAGGAAACGGCAGCCTTGCTCACTATTACTTTGTATCGGTCTTCACAGTAGAGGATGAGAATAAAGTACCAAAGATAAGAGGAAAAAAATGTTTTGAGGGGGAAGAACTTACTGGATATAATACAAATAAAAACATGGTAATGGAGAAAATAATGAGACTGAAGATTGACCAATCTCCGGGTCCTGAGGGTGTTCACCCCACGGAATTAAAAGAACCAGGTGAGGACATTGTCGATGCATCTTCCAAAACTCTCTTGATTCAGGAATTGTCCCCTTGGATTGGAAAATGGCCAGCGTTGCATTAGTTAAGATTGGAGAGAGAAACTAGGAAGTTATAGACCTGTTAGTCCGTGGGGGAAGTTCCTCGAATCTGTTATTAGGGAAGAGTGACTTAGGAATTGGACAAGTATGAGCTGATCAGAGAACCAGCATGGATTTGTAAAGCGCAGGTCATGTCTAACGATCTTAGTTGAGTAAGGGAGTGTCTATGGATGTTATTTATATGGACTTCCAGAAGGCGTCACCAAGGTTCCATATAAGAGGCTGTTAACAAAAATAGAATTGAAGGCAATCTATTGGCCCCCTGGAATCTGTACTGGGGCCTCAGCTTTTCACTATATTTGTAAATGACTTGGGCGAAGGAGCAGTGAGAGATTATAGAAGGACATGATCGGGGCCCAGAAGAGGCGAGGGCCCAGGGGCAGCACGGGCCAGCCCACACTGTGATATGTGTGCGCACTAGGTCCGTGCAGCAGAACTGGTCTCCAGTCGTCTTGGGTAACCCTTGCTACTGGACCAAGACCTAGCTCTGTCAAGCCCGTGTGGTGGCTGTTGTGCAACGGCCACCATACATAAAAAAATCCACACACAGGCATCTTCCACCCTTCAACATGTAGTTCAGGATCTGGAATATTAGGTCCTTCATTGAAACATCTGTGAACTTTTTGACGTGGAAGCAAGTCATCCTCGATTCGAGGGACTGCCTATGATGATGGGATGAAGAAAGAGAGCAGTTTATCTAAGTTTGCTGATGACACTATGTTGCCACCCCACTCCTGGCCAAGAACGGGGAAACACTCATCAAGGATACCGAGGCAATCAGGGCCCGCTGGAAGGAGCACTTTGAAGCTCTCCTCAATCGAGACTCTGCCTTTGACTCGAGTGTTCGCGACTCCATCCCGCAGCATGCGACCCGCCACCACCTCAGTGAGACCCCAACGTTGCACGAGGTAGGCAAAGCCATAAAACAGCTCAAGAATAACAAGGCTACGGGAGCAGATGGAATCCCCGCTGAGGCGCTAAAGTATGGCGGAGAGGCGCTGTTGGCGCGGATACATGACCTCATCTCTCTCATCTGGAGGGAGGAGAGTATGCCGGGAGATCTCAGAGATGCAGTGATCGCGACCATCTTTAAAAAAAGAGGACAAGTCCGACTGCGGCAACTACAGGGGAATCTCCCTGCTATCAGCCACTGGGAAAGTTGTCGCTAGAGTTCTCCTCAACCGTCTTCTCCCTGTGGCCGAGGAGCTCCTCCCGGAGTCACAGTGCAGATTCCATCCCCTACGGGGCACAACAGACATGATCTTTGCAGCGCTACAGCTGTATGAAAAATGCAGGGAGCAGCATCTCCCCTTATACAAGGCCTTTTTCGATCTCACAAAGGCCTTTGACACTGTCAACCGTGAGGGTATATGGAGCGTCCTCCTCCGTTTCGGATGCCCTCAAAAGTTTGTCAACATCCTTCATCTGCTCCACGACGACATGCAGTCCGTAATCCTTATCAGACCCAATCCACCGTCCGGACTGGGGTCAAACAGGCTGTGTCATCGCCCCAACCCTCTTCTCAATCTTCCTCGCTGCCATGCTCGCAATCCACCTCGCAATCAACAAGCTCCCCGCTGCAGTGGAACTAAACTACAGAACCAGTGAGAAGCTGTTAACCTTCGCCATCTCCGGGCCAGTTCCAAGATCATCCCAACCTGTCGTTGAACTGCAGTACGCGGACGATGCCTGCGTCTGTGCACATTCAGAGGCTGAACTCTAGGATATAGTCAATGTATTCACTGAGGCATCTGAAAGCATGGACCTTACACTTAACATCCGTAAAGACAAAGGTCCTCCACCAGCCTGTCCTCGCCCCACACCACTGACCCCCAGTCATCAAGATCCACGGCGTGGCCCTCGACAACGTGGACCACTTCCCATACTTCGGGAGCCTTTTATCAACAAAAGTAGACGTTGATGCGGCCTCCAGTGCGCCAGTGCAGCCTTCAGCCGTCTTTGGAAGAGTGTTCGAAGACCAGGCCCTCAAATCTGCCACCAAGCTCATGGTTTACAGAGATGTAGTAATACCCGCCCTCCTGTATGGCTCAGAGACATGAACGATGTACAGTAGGCACCTCAAGTCGCTGGAGATAATATCACCAACGATGTCTCCGCAAGATCCTGCAAATCCCCTGGGAGGGCAGGCGCACCAACATCAGTGTCCTCGTCCAGGCTAACATCCCCAGTAGTGAAGCACTGACCACACTTCATCAGCTTCACTGGGCAGGCCACTTAGTTCACATGCCAGACACGATACTCCCAAAACAAGTGTTCTATGCGGAGCTCCTTCACGGCAAACGAGCCAAAGCTGGGCAGCGGAAACGTTACAAGGACACCCTCAAAGCCTCCCTGATAAAGTGCGACATCACCACTGACACCTGGGAGTCCCTGGCCAAAGACCGCTCTAAGTGGAGTAAGTGCATCCGGGAGGGCGTTGAGCACATCAAGTCTCAACACCGAGAGCGTGAAGAGGTCAAGCGCAGGCAGCGGAAGGAGCATGCGGCAAACCAGTCCCACCCACCCCTTCCCTTGGTGACTGTCTGTCCCACCTGTGACAGAGTCTGTGGCTCTCATATTGGACTGGTCAGCCACCAAAGAACTCACTTCAGGAGTGGAAGCAAGTCTTCCTCGATTTTGAGGGACTGCCAATGATGAGGTGGTACTGTAAGTCATGGAGATGTAAACAGAAACATAGAAAATAGGTGCAGGAATAGGCCATTCGGCCCTTCGAGCCTGCACCACCATTCAATATGATCATGGCTGATCATGCAACTTCAGTACCCCATTTCTGCTTTCTCTCCATACCCCTTGATCCCTTTAGCCGTAAGGGCCACATCTAACTCCCTTTTGAATATATCTAACAAACTGGCATCAACAATTTTCTGTGGTAGAAAATTCCACGGGTTCACAATTCTCTGAGTGAAAAAGTTTCTCCTCATCTCGGTCCTAAATGGCTTCCCCTTATCCTTAGACTGTGACCCCTTGTTCTGGACTTCCCCAACATCGGGAACATTCTTCCTGCATCTAACCTGTCCAATCCCGTCAGAATGTTATATGTTTCTATGAGATCCCCTCTCATTCGTCTAAATTCCAGTGAATATAAGCCTAGTCGATCCAGTCTGTCTTCATATGTCAGTCCTGCCATCCCGGGAATTAGTCTGGTGAACCTTTGCTGCACTCCCTCAATAGCAAGAATGTGCTTCCTCAGATTAGGAGACCAAAACTGAACACAATATTCCAGGTGTGGCCTCACCAAGGCCCTGTACAACTGCAGTAAGACCTCCCTGCTCCTATACTCAATTCCTCTCGCTATGAAGGCCAACATGTCATTTGCCTTCTTCACTGCCTGCTGTACCTGCATGCTAACTTTAAATGACTGTTGTACCATGACACCCAGGTCTCGTTGCACCTCCCCTTTTCCTAATCTATCACCATTCAGATAATATTCTGCCTTCATGTTTTTGCCACCAAAGTGGATAACCTCACATTTATCGACATCATACTGCATCTGCCATGCATTTGCCCACTCACCTAACCTGTCCAAGTCACCCTGTAGCCTCCACGCATCCTCCTCACAGCTCACACTGCTAGCCAGCTTAGTGTCATCTGCAAACTTGGAGATGTTACATTCAATTTCTTCGTCTAAATCATTAATGTATATTGTAAATAACTGAGGTCCCAGCACTGAACCTTGCGGTATTGCACTAGTCACTGCCTGCTATTCTGAAAAGGGCCCGTTTATTCCCACTCTTTGCTTCCTGTCTGCCAACCAGTTTTCTATCCACATCAATACATTACCCCCAATACCATGTGCTTTAATTTTGCACACTAAACTCTTGTGTGGGACCTTGTCAAAAGCCTTTTGAAAGTCCAAATACACCACATCCACTGGTTCTCCCTTGTCCACTCTACTAGTTACATCCTCAAAAAATTCTCGAAGTTTTGTCAAGCATGATTTACCTTTCATAAATCCATGCTGACTTGGACTAATCCTGTCACTGTTTTCCAAATGCGCTGCTATTACAGCTTTAATAATTGATTCCAACATTTTCCCCACTACCGACGTCAGGCTAACTGGTCTATAATTCCCTGTTTTCTCTTTCCCTCCTTTTTTAAAAAGTGGGGTTACATTAGCTACCCTTCAATCCATAGGAACTGATCCAGAGTCTATAGAAAGTTGGAAAATGACCACCAATGCATCCACTATTTCTAGGGCCACTTCCTTAAGTACTCTGGGATGCAGACTATCAGGCCCTGGGGATTTATCGGCCTTCAATCCCATCAATTTCCCTAATACAATTTCCTGACTAATAAGGATTTCCTTCAGTTCCTCCTCCTCGCTAGACCCTCGGTCCCCTAGTATCTCCAGAAGGTTATTTGTATCTTCCTTAGTGAAGACAGAACTAAAATATTTGTTCAATTGGTCTGCCATTTCTTTGTTCCCCATTATCAATTCACCTGATTCTGCCTGCAAGGGACCTACATTTGTCTTCACTAATCGTTTTCTCTTCACATATCTATAGAACTTTGCAGTCAGTTTTTATGTTCCCTGCAAGCTTACTCTCCTACTCTATTTTCCCCCCTCTTAATTAAACCCTTTGTCCTCCTCTGCTGAATTATAAAATTCTCCCAGTCCTCAGGTTTGCTGCTTTTTCTGGCCAATTTAGGTGCCTCTTCCTTGGATTTAACACTATCCCTAATTTCCCTTGTTAGCCGCGGTTGAGCCACCTTTCCCGTTTTATTTTTACGCCAGACAGGGATGTACAATTCATTCATGTGATCTTTAAATGTCTGCCATTGCCTATCCACCGTCAACCCTTTAAGCATCGCACAAGATTGCTAATTAATCCCCTCTCATTACACAACACTCAATCTAGGATGGCCAGCTCTCTAGTTGGTTCCTCGACATATTGATCTAGAAAACCATCCCTTATACACTCCAGGAAATCCTCCTCCACCGTATTGCTCCCAGTTTGGTTAGCAAAGTTACAAAGCCATGTTGATTGATTAGATGAACAGGCAAAACTGTGGCAGATGGAGTTCAACCTGAGCAAATGTGAGGTCATCCACTTTGGGCCCAAGAAGGATGGATCAGAGTATTTTCTCAATGGCGAGAAGCTTGGAGCTGTGGAGGAGCAGAGATTTAGGGGTCCAAGTGCAGAAAGGTAGTGGAAAGGGCAAAAACTAATTTAAAAGGTGAATGAAGTGTTGCCCATTATCTCGGGGGCTGGAATACTAAGCAGTGAAAGTTGTATTACAGCTATACAGAGCTCTGGAGCACTGGGCCCTGCAACTCATGGAGGATAAATCGGTCTCGGAGCGGAGCAGCGTAGATTCCCCAGATGATACCGGGGCTAAAAGGGTTAAATTATGACAACAGGTTGCATAAACTTGCTTTGTATTTTTTGCAGTATGGAAGATTAAGGGTTAATCTAATTGAGGTATTTGAAATGATAAAGGAATTAGACAATATAGAGAAACTATTCCCTCTGGTGGGGAGTCCAAAACAAGGGGGCCTAACCTTGGAGCTAGGCCAGGAGTGAAATCAAGAAACAATTTTTCACTAAAGTTACTGAAAATCTGGAACTCTCTTGCCCCAGAAGGCTGGGGACACTGAGTGACAATTGGAGGTTCAGCCCTGCGATGGATAGATTTCTGTTGGGTAAGGGCATCAAGGGATATGGAGCAAATACAGTTAAGGTGCTGATCATCCAGGATCTCACTGAATGGTGGAAGAGGCTCGAGGGGCTGACTGCCCTCCTCCTGTTCCTAAATTCGGTCACACTGTCGTCGAGGCTGTCCTGTTTAAATGTCGGAGTAGGCTGAATGGGGAAAGGGTGGGGGACGAAGACTGAGGCAAGAGCTGTATCAGGGGTACGGCACGGGGGGGAATGGGACTGAGGGGGGGCTGTATCAGGGAGATGGCACGGGGGGAATGGGACTGAGGGGGAGCTGTATCAGGGGTACGGCACGGGGGGGAATTGGACTGAGGGGGAGCTGTATCAGGGAGAGGGCACGGGGGCGATGGGGGAATGGGGAATGGGACTGAGGGGGAGCTGTATCAGGGAGATGGCACGGGGGCGATGGGGGAATGGGACTGAGGGGGAGCTGTATCAGGGAGATGGCACGGGGGCGATGGGGGAATGGGACTGAGGGGGAGCTGTATCAGGGGTACGGCACGGGGGGGAATTGGACTGAGGGGGGGCTGTATCAGGGAGAGGGCACGGGGGCGATGGGGGAATGGGGAATGGGACTGAGGGGGAGCTGTATCAGGGAGAGGGCACAGGGGCGATGGGGGAATGGGGAATGGGATTAAGTGGGAGCTGTATCAGGGATGGGGCACGGGGTGATGGGGGAATGGGACTGAGGGGGAGCTGTATCAGGGAGAGGGCACGGGGGGAATGGGACAGAGGGGGAGCTGTATCGGGGGGGAGGGCAGGGGGGGGCGATGGGGGAATGGGACTGAGGGGGAGCTGTATCAGGGAGAGGGCACGGGGGAAATGGGACTGAGGGGGAGCTGTATCTGGGAGAGGGCACGGTGGGAATGGGACTGAGGGGGAGCTGTATCTGGGAGAGGGCACGGGGGGAATGGGACTGAGGGGGAGCTGTATCTGGGAGAGGGCACGGGGGGAATGGGACTGAGGCGGAGCTGTATCTGGGAGAGGGCACGGGGGGGAATGGGACTGAGGGGGAGCTGTATCTGGGAGAGGGCACGGGGGGAATGGGACTGAGGGGGAGCTGTATCAGGGAGAGGGCACGGGGGAAATGGGACTGAGGGGGAGCTGTATCAGGGAGAGGGCACGGGGGGAATGGGACTGAGGGGGAGCTGTATCTGGGAGAGGGCACGGGGGGAATGGGACTGAGGGGGAACTGTATCAGGGAGAGGGCACGGGGGAATGGGACTGAGGGGGAGCTGTATCTGGGAGAGGGCACGGGGGAAATGGGACTGAGGGGGAGCTGTATCAGGGAGAGGGCACGGGGGGAATGGGACTGAGGGGGAGCTGTATCTGGGAGAGGGCACGGGGGGAATGGGACTGAGGGGGAGCTGTATCTGGGAGAGGGCACGGGGGGAATGGGTCTGAGGGGGAGCTGTATCAGGGAGAGGGCACGGGGGGAATGGGACTGAGGGGGAGCTGTATCTGGGAGAGGGTACGGGGGGAATGGGACTGAGGGGGAGCTGTATCAGGGGTACGGCACGGGGGGGAATTGGACTGAGGGGGGGCTGTATCAGGGAGAGGGCACGGGGGCGATGGGGGAATGGGGAATGGGACTGAGGGGGAGCTGTATCAGGGAGAGGGCACGGGGGCGATGGGGGAATGGGGAATGGGACTGAGGGGGAGCTGTATCTGGGAGAGGGCACGGGGGGAATGGGACTGAGGGGGAGCTGTATCTGGGAGAGGGCACGGGGGGAATGGGACGGAGGGGGAGCTGTATCTGGGAGAGGGCACGGGGGGAATGGGACTGAGGGGGAGCTGTATCTGGGAGAGGGCACGGGGGGAATGGGACTGAGGGGGAGCTGTATCAGGGAGAGGGCACGGGGGGAATGGGACTGAGGGGGAGCTGTATCTGGGAGAGGGCACGGGGGGAATGGGACTGAGGGGGAGCTGTATCTGGGAGAGGGCACGGGGGGAATGGGACTGAGGGGGAGCTGTATCTGGGAGAGGGCACGGGGGGAATGGGACTGAAGGGGAGCTGTATCTGGGAGAGGGCACGGGGGGAATGGGACTGAGGGGGAGCTGTATCTGGGAGAGGGCACGGGGGGAATTGCACTGAGGGGGAGCTGTATCTGGGAGAGGGCACGGGGGGGAATGGGACTGAGGGGGAGCTGTATCTGGGAGAGGGCACGGGGGGGAATGGGACTGAGGGGGAGCTGTGTCTGGGAGAGGGCACGGGGGGAATGGAACTGAGGGGGAGCTGTATCTGGGAGAGGGCACGGGAGGAATGGGGGAATGGGACTGAGGGGGAGCTGCATCAGGGGAAGGGCACGTGGTGAATGGGCCTAATGGTGCTGTAAAATTCTACGATTCTCTCTCTGACCTGGCAGTGTATCCCATTCAGATTGTGATGGCACTTAGACATGCATCAGTGCACATCGTCCTGAATGTGGTGGTGCTTACACATTCAGCGACAGTGTACACTGGCCAATGTTTTGGTACTTACACACTAATTACGTTGGCAATGTACCTGGTTTGATACTCTGTTGCCTTGCAGCTGCACGCTCCATGCTGTCCTTCACACAGTAGTACAACTCGCGACACTGTCAAAGAACCACACGATATTGTGTTACTTACACTGGGGAGTGGGGAAACACAGAGAGTGGAGGGGGTGGGGTGGGGTGGTGTATCCCACTGACTCCCACAGCTACCTGGACTACACTCCCTCCCACCCCGTATCCTGTAAGGACTCCATTCCATTCTCCCAGATTCTCCGTCTCCGTCGCATCTGCTCTGACGACGCCACCTTTCACTAGTGACTCTGACATGTCTTCCTTTTTCCTCAACCGAGGATTCCCCTGCACCGTGGTTAACATGGCCCTCGACCGTGTCCGTTCTATTTCCCGCACCTCTGCTCTCACCCCTTCCCCTCCCTCTCAGGACCATGACAGGGTTCCCCTTGTCCTCACCTGTCACCCCACCGGCCTCCACGTTCAACGGATCATCCTCCGCCATTTCCGCCACCTCCAGCATGACCCCACCACCAATCACATCTTTCCCTCCCCTCCTCCCTCAGCGTTCCGAAGGGATCGTTCCCTCCGCGACACCGCAGTCCATTCCGCAGTCACCACCAGCACCCCCTCCCCTTCCCACGGCACTTCCCGTGCAGGCGCAGGAGATGCAACACCTGCCCTTTTCCCTCCTACCTTCCCACTGTCCAGGGCCCCAAACATCCCTTCCAGGTGACACAGCGATTTACTTGTACTTCTTTCAATGTAGTATACTGTATTCGCTGCTCACGATGTGGTCTCCTCTACATTGGAGAGACCAAGCACAGATTGTGTGACCACTTTACGGAACACCTCCGTTCAGTCTGCAAGTGTAACCCTGAGCTTCCGGTCACCTGTCACTTTAATTCCCCGCTCCACTCTCACTCTGACCTCTCCGTCCTCCGTCTCCTACACTGTTCCAGTGAAGCTCGAGGAACAGCACCTCATCTTTCGTCTTTCGTTTAGGCACTTTACGGCCTTCTGGACTCAGCATCGAGTTCAACAATTTCAGAGCGTAACCGCTGACAATCTTTGGCTCCTTTCCCCCCCCCCGCAAACCCCCCGCCCGCGCCCCCCCCCGCCGGCGGAGCCTGTTTCTTTCTTTCTTTTTCTCTTTGTCTCTAATGGCAGTTGGTCATTATCCCGCCATTCACACCCTATCTTGACTAATGTTTTTCTAATTCCTGCCATTACAATTTGAACTTGGGCCATCATCCCGTTTGACTCTCTAATCTCTCCTGTCTTCCACCCCATCACAGACATCCTCTTTTGTTCTTGTTTCCCCTCCCCCTTTCAGAGCTGGTTAAGAATCTGTCTATTCCGAACACTCTCCAGTTCTGACGGAGGGTCATTGACCTGAAACGTTAACTCCGCTTCCTCTCCACAGATGCTGCCTGACCTGCAATTTCCAGCATTTTGTGTTTTTAACCACACGAGTGTTCACCCAGAGACGGTGCGTGTGCTTGTACCTTCTTGGTGTAGAACTTGTTGAGCTGGGTCTCCTGTCCGTTGCGTCTCCACAGACACAGCACCTTGGTTTTTGGGCAGTACGTCATGTTGATGAGCTTCTCGTACCACCACCGCTCGTAGACAGTCCCAATGTTACTGCGCAGCACTATGCAGTCGTCGCAAACCTACAGAACACAAGAAGCACAGGGCGAGAGCCAACCCGATCAACTGCAGCCAACACCCACAGTACAGACAACAAGCACCGCCCCAAGTCCCAACACGCACGGGTGGAGAGGACACATGAACATCTCTGCCCTCAGACCCATTAACCAAACTCAGCCTGCACATAATCAGAGGCACCGAAGGACAAGGGACTCCGGTAATATGCACATAATCAAGTCAGTGCCACCAGCCCCAGACCTGCAAATCAACATCCAAAGGCAGAGCCAAACAAGACACAGAAAACTGGTCTCTCCAACATATCCGCTCCTTGTGGTACCCCAAAACACCAGCGAGGGGATCCCATCAATCAGGGCTGGACCATAACACCAGCGAGGGGATCCCATCAATCAGGGCTGGACCATAACATCAGTGGGGAGGGGTTCCCATCAATCAGGGCTGGACCATAACATCAGTGGGGAGGGGTTCCCATCAATCAGGGCTGGACCATAACACCAGTGAGGAGGGGACCCCATCAATCAGGGCTGGACCATAACACCAGTGAGGAGGGGACCCCATCAATCAGGGCTGGACCATAACACCAGTGAGGTGACCCCATCAATCAGGGCTGGACCATAACACCAGTGAGGTGACCCCATCAATCAGGGCTGGATCATAACACCAATGAGGGGACCCCATCAATCAGGGCAGGACCATAACACCAATGAGGGGACCCCATCAATCAGGGCTGGACCATAACACCAATGAGGGGACCCCATCAATCAGGGCTGGACCATAACACCAGTGAGGGGACCCCATCAATCAGGGCTGGACCATAACACCAGTGAGGGGACCCCATCAATCAGGGCTGGACCATAACATTAGTGAGGGGACCCCATCAATCAGGGCTGGACCATAACACCAGTGAGGAGGGGACCCTCAGAATTAGAACTATTACTCAGATGCCAAGGGAACACGGACGACTGCAAAGACTTGAAGGTGTTACATTGAGCGTGGCAAAGTGGACAGCACTACAAAGCATCACGCAGTTGAATTTCTCTGACCACGGGTGTGACACAACCAGTCCGAGAATATTACAGGCAGGCAAGTGGCTCTTTGCTCCTCACTCTCGGCAGCTTGCCATTTGACCAGCCCCGGGGATTGCGGTGTAACCGAGCAGTCCCATACCTCCATGAAAAAGATTTCACCATTGGTGTCGGTTCCTGCGTGCACCACGAACGTCTGCTTCTTGATGTGGCGGCTGCCGCAGGGGCGGATGTGGAGATCACGGCTTTCCTGGGAAGCAAACACACGGCCATTAAAGGAGCAGTTGGTTCCAAGCCACCCACTGACCGGCACACGGCCATTCCCAAAATGCGCAGCCTGCAAGCGGTCAGTGTGTAAACAGGAAGGAGTGCCGTTTCCCCACTCTCGCTCCCCGCACTGCGTTAGCTCCACCAATCGCACATCTCTTCCTGGGCCACCTTCACCATCTCAGTCCTTGTACACCACCTCCCCAAGTGGCAGACTGCAACCTTCCTGCTCATTCTGACCGACTGTAACCTTCCGGCTCATTCTGACCGACTGTAACCTTCCTGCTTATTCTGACCGACTGTAACCGTCCTGCTAATTCCGACTGTAACCTCCCTGCTCATTCCGACTGTAACCTCCCTGCTCATTCCGACTGCAAGCCTCCTGCTCATTCCGACTGTAACCTCCCTGCTCATTCTGACTGACTGTAACCTTCCTGCTCATTCCGACTGCAAGTTTCCGGCTCATTCTGACCGACTGTAACCTTCTGGCTCATTCTGACCGCCTGTAACCTCCCTGCTCAATCCGCCTGTAACCTCCCTGCTCAATCCGCCTGTAACCTCCCTGCTCAATCCGCCTGTAACCTCCCTGCTCAATCCGCCTGTAACCTCCCTGCTCATTCCGACTGTAACCTTCCTGCTCATTCTAACCGACTGCAAGCTTCCGGCTCATTCTGACCGACTGTAACCTTCCTGCTCATTCTGACCGACTGTAACCTTCCTGCTCAATCCGCCTGTAACCTCCCTGCTCAATCCGACTGTAACCTTCCTGCTCATTCCGACTGTAACCTTCCTGCTCATTCTGACCGACTGTAACCTTCCTGCTCATTCCGACTAACCTGCTTGCTTATTCTGACCGACTGTAACCTTCCTGCTCATTCTGACCGACTGTAACCTTCCTGCTCATTCTGACCGACTGTAACCTTCCTGCTCATTCGGACCGACTGTAACCTTCCTGCTCATTCTGACCGACTGTAACCTTCCTGCTCATTCTGACCGACTGTAACCTTCCTGCCCAATCCGACTGTAACCTTCCTGCTCAATCCGCCTGTAACCTTCCTGCTCAATCCGCCTGTAACCTCCCTGCTCAATCCGACTGTAACCTTCCTGCTCATTCCGACTGTAACCTTCCTGCTCATTCTGACCGACTGTAACCTTCCTGCTCATTCCGACTAACCTGCTTGCTTATTCTGACCGACTGTAACCTTCCTGCTCATTCTGACCGACTGTAACCTTCCTGCTCATTCTGACCGACTGTAACCTTCCTGCTCATTCTGACCGACTGTAACCTTCCTGCTCATTCGGACCGACTGTAACCTTCCTGCTCATTCTGACCGACTGTAACCTTCCTGCTCATTCTGACCGACTGTAACCTTCCTGCCCAATCCGACTGTAACCTTCCTGCTCAATCCGACTGTAACCTTCCTGCTCAATCCGACGGTGACCTTCCTGCCCAGTCCGACTGTAATCTTCCTGCTCATTCCGACTGCAACCTTCCTGCTGGTTTATGTCCCCGGACAGGGCACAAGGCGACCTGTGACACGAGATGGAGTTGAATGCTCACCAGCTGTGGGAGACGGTCGAGCAGGTCGTTCACCTCCTGGCTGTGCACCAGACCAATGTGCGATTTACCCATCAGCCTCCTCACCTTCTTCCGGATGTCATTCTTGTTCATCTGTAACAGGGAATGAATGCGAGTTAGCAGACCTGACTGTGCACCAATCCACAACACCGCCCTGTTAATTACAGGGCAGCTTCTCTGACAGTTACAGCTCGAGTCCTGTTCTAAAACACTGCTTCAGTACAAAAATATATCATAGATGTAGGAAAATATATCTGCCAAAAATACTATCCCTGTCCTAGGAGTATTAGATTCGACAGTGTAGAGGGAGTTTTACTCTGTATCTAACCCGTGCTGTACCTGCCCTGGGAGTGTTTGATGGGACAGTGTAGAGGGAGCTTTACTCTGTATCTAACCCCCTGTATCTGCCCTGGGAATGTTTGATGAGGCAGTGTAGAGTGCAGGAGGGATATGGGTCTGTTATTTTTCAGTGTAACCATACCGCCCCCTCCAGCCCCAGCAGCTGGGAGCTGACCTTGACCATCAGCATGTAGATAATCATGTTGTAGAGTAACGTGGACAGCAGTCGGTCCTCATCATCTTCCAGTCGCTTTCGGTCGTGTTCCCCCAGTGACACATACCTGCAGGAAGAGAGTCCAATAGGATAACTGACAGAGGACTGCACACCCGCTGCACCCCTTCAGTGCCGAGTGGCAGAGACTGCCGTACCTGTCGATCATTTCCTGTGGTCCCTGGTCCATGCCCATTCCTTCTCTCTCCAGCATCACTGCGTCCAGGTAGGTGTCCTCCCAGAACTGGACCTGGTCCCACAGCACCGAGCGTTCCTTACCTGAGGAGGAGCAGGTAAGACAGTCAGAGGTGTTTGTCCCTCGCCCAGTCAGCCAGGGCCACGAGCCACGTCACTCAACACACAGCAGTGGCGTGCACAGAAGGCCTTCTCTCAGTCCAGTGTGGAGGCAGTGTGGGCAGAGCTGGATCACAGCACAGTGCCACAGGCAGGGATTCTGTGACGTGCACACATTCTTCCCACCGGACCGGAGAACACACGCAGAGGGACCAGAACACAAGCAAGGCCCAACCGGGCCGGGGTGGGGGGGGGCGTGCAATCAATACACAGCAGAGGGCTGCACAGCCTCTAGAAAATGACTTGCTGCTCATCAGCCCCGATAGGAACTGGTGCCAAACGAACCCGGCCTCACCAGACCGGGGCCCCCATGCTCCACACTCACCGCGCACTCCTGGTCTCCCTCCTGCCCCCGCACCACCCCCCCACCACACACCCCGTCTCCCCCTGCCCCCACCGCCCCTCCTCCCATCCCCCACCTGGACCCCTCCCATCTCCCCCCGCCCCCCTCTCTCCCCGTCTCCCCCACCCCTTCCCTCTTCCCCCGCCTCATCTCCCCCCTCCCCCCTCCAGTCTCCCCCCCTTCCCCGCCCCTCCCCCCCTCCTCCCGTTTCTCCCACCCCTTCCCTCTTCCCCCACCCCTTCCCTCTTCCCCCGCCCCCCCTCATCTCCCCCTCCCTCTTCCCCCGCACCCCACTCCGCATCTCCCCCCCCCGATCTCTCCCTGCGTTCCAGTCTCTCCCAGCACCCTGCGCCTCTCCCATCGCCTCCTGTCTCCCACACGCCGTGCTCGCCCTGCACCCCAGGCTCCCCCTGCGCCCCTGCCTCACCCCGCAATCCTGACTCGCACAGTGGAAGGGACTGCACAATCCAGTACCACACGATTATCAGAGTGCTACATGAACACATCTCCATGTGGCTCACAGTCGATTCCTGCAGGATGCATTGTCTGCACAACCTCTCACCAGCAGGAAGTACCGCCACCAGCAAAGGCATCTTCCACACCATCTGCCAGAGCCCTCGGCTTTGCTACTGCTCCCAGGCCATCATCATTTGACTATCACTCAAAGCAGGTTAAAACCACAATCCGACAAGGCCTTCCAAGTACCATGACTCACAGGGACTCCCCAGAACCTTGGTAAGCTCCCACAATTTTTATAAATTGAAATATAAATGGCCTGATTGTAATTGACCCCGTCTGCCCAGCCACACTTTTTGCAACATAGGCTGCTCCCCCAGACCCAGACTCCAGTCTGGGGCGGAGGAGAAGGGGCGAGGGACGGAGGGGGGGGCGAGGGGGGGAGAGGGCGGGGCGAGGGGGGGAGAGGGCGGGGCGAGGGGGGGAGAGGGCGGGGCGAGAGGGGACTGGGCGAGGGGGGAGAGAGGGCGGGGCGAGGGGGGAGAGAGGGCGGGGCGAGGGGGGAGAGAGGGCGGGGCGAGGGGGAGAGAGGGCGGGGCGAGGGGGGAGAGAGGGCGGGGCGAGGGGGGAGAGAGGGCGGGGCGAGGGGGGAGAGAGGGCGGGGCGAGAGGGGGAGAGAGGGCGGGGCGAGGGGGGAGAGGGGACGGGGCGAGGGGGGAGAGGGGCGGGGCGAGGGGGGAGAGAGGGCGGGGCGAGGGGGAGAGAGGGCGGGGCGAGGGGGGAGAGAGGGCGGGCGAGGGGGGAGAGGGGGCGGGGCGAGGGGGAGAGGGGGCGGGGCGAGGGGGGAGAGGGGGCGGGGCGAGGGGGAGAGGGGGCGGGGCGAGGGGGAGAGGGGGCGGGGCGAGGGGGAGAGGGGCGGGGCGAGGGGGAGAGTGGGCGGGCGAGGGGGAGAGGGGGCGGGGCGAGGGGGGAGAGGGGGCGGGGCGAAGGGGGAGAGGGGGCGGGGCGAGGGGGAGAGGGGGCGGGGCGAGGGGGGAGAGGGGCGGGGCGAGGGGGGAGAGAGGGCGGGGCGAGGGGAGAGAGGGCGGGGCGAGGGGGAGAGAGGGCGGGGCGAGGGGGGAGAGAGGGCGGGCGAGGGGGAGAGAGGGCGGGCGAGGGGGGAGAGAGGGCGGGGCGAGGGGGGAGAGAGGGCGGGGCGAGGGGGGAGAGGCGGGGCGAGGGGGGAGAGAGGACGGGAGCGAGGGGGGAGAGAGGACGGGAGCGAGGAGAGGAGAGAGGACGGGAGCGAGGAGGGAGAGAGGACGGGAGCGAGGAGGGGGAGCGGGAGCGAGGAGGGGGACGGGAGCGAGGAGGGGGACGGGAGCGAGGAGGGGGACGGGAGCGAGGAGGGGGACGGGAGCGAGGAGGGGGACGGGAGAGGAGGGGACGGGAGGGAGAGAGAAGGGGGTGGAAGGGAGAGAGAAGGGGGGTGGAAGGGAGAGAGAAGGGGGGTGGAAGGGGAGGAAGGGGGGTGGAAGGAGAGAGAAGGGGGGGAGGGGAGGAGAAGGGGGGGAAGGGAGAGAGAAGGGGGGTGGAAGGGAGAGAGAAGGGGGGTGGAAGGGAGAGAGAAGGGGGGTGGAAGGGAGAGAGAAGGGGGGTGGAAGGGGGGGGGGGGAGGGGGGAGGGGAGAAGGGGGGTGGAAGGGTGAGCGAGAAGGGGGG